>NW_024080906.1:1854015-1875240 GCF_003009895.1 Hyaena hyaena | reverse complement strand
AAGGAAGGAAGGAAGGAAGGAAGGAAGGAAGGAAGGAAGGAAGGAAGGAAGGAAGAAAGAAAGAAAGAAAGAAAGAAAGAAAGAAAGAAAGAAAGAAAGAAAGAAGGAAAGAAAGAAAGAAAGAAAGGAAGAAAGGAAGGAAGAAAGAGAAAGGAAGGAAGGAAGGAAGGAAGGAAGGAAGGAAGGAAGGAAGGAAGGGAAAAGTTCTACGATAATTTTTTGTCATATCCTGCCACTAGGTTCTGCAGCAAATGCAGAATATTTATTCTTCATATGAATACTTATTCTGAATATTTATTCTTCATAATAATTAAAAGCCCAGATATAGACTCAAACTGAAATGGGACATAGCTATAATAGAAGAATAAAGTAAAGAATGTGGAGATTTTAAGAAAGTTTAAACCTTCATCTGTACCAGCAAGAATCAATCCATGAGATCTAAGTTGAGGAGTCATGACCCAGCTGGATGCATAATATGCAGAAACACAGGAAAAAAATAAAACTTGAAGTTGAAAGTGGTTGCACCCCCTGCACTGGTACCAAAGAGTTTATTTCCTTAGATACTTAACGTCTACACTTATTCGCATTCTAAGTACATATGCATATATTTATGTGGTGAAAATAAAAGTTACTTTTTAATGAAATTTTAAACTTACCTACCCCCATCCTCTTTTCTTTGTTTAGAATTATCTAAGTCAAATCAAATCGGCATATGTCCTCTTTTTCTTCAAAATATTTCCACAAACATAGATAATTGTACTAATATGACTTTACCAAGCTAATGAATGAATGAATGCTTTAAAAAGTACAATGCTCTCCATAAAAATGTTAGATGCAGTGTTTGTACATATGTGATATATTAAATTTGATAGTAAATATCTTCTTGAGCAAACTTTCTTCACAAAGAGAATGTGCATTTCTAATGGTATCTGCATTGTATCTTTACCTGATTTCCAGAATATTGAAATTTCAAGTGAAGCACTCGTTAGGTGTTGTTCTTTCCCATCTTTATATCACCAGGGGCAGTCCAAATAAAACTGCTAGAGAGAAAAATGTTGACTTGTAAATTCAGAATTAGCGCTCATTCAAAAACTTCCTATAGGTATACTAAATCCAAGTTTTATGAACTTGTAAATAACACCTTATTTTTCTTCCTTAACCCTAAAACAAATGTATGCAACGTAATATCTTCCAAAGTACAATGGCCCTTGAAAAATAATATTCCCACAAAACTCACAGAGAGCAAAGTACAAAAAGTTTACAAAACAGGGTGAAATTCTCCATTATTATTTCCGGAGTGCCTCCTAGTCTGATATTTTTCCTTCTGCCATTCTTAAAGAAAGTACGTTATCCATAAGTCCAAGTCCTACTTATTTCCTCAGGAATAAGGGTCAGGCAACATGCAGTATCCTTGGGAAAGTAGCCTAAAATTACCAAAAAGGCCATCTCAGTGAGACATCAGGAAGCACAACTATTTCCATTGACACTAACATAATGAAAACAAAATGCTCTAGAACTATGTGCTCTGTGAACCATGGTTTATAAAAATATCACACATGCTGTGTTTTGACCACCCAAGAGGAATCAAAGTCACTGTATCACTCTGCAAGCATCTCGAGTCCTACTGATGTTTATGATTCTAAAATCAGGAGCATGTTCCTGGGATACAATTAGGCAGTATCTGCTAAGGCAATGTTAGAAAAAAAGCTTTAAAATTCTCCCTTTGTTCCTGACCTGCTATGGGAATTCATGGTATGCAACATCAAAGAGAAAATTCAGGTCACCTCTGTTGGATGTAGCCATGGGGGTGTGTGAATTAAAAACATGCAACAGGGAACCTGACAGATTCCTGTTTCAATCTGGTCTCTTCTGCGACTCCTCTAAAGGTGATCCCTATTGATAATCAAAAGACAAGTCTCAGACCATTTTTAGGATGTGCTGGTTCTCAGAGAAGTGGTTTAAAATGGTCAAATACCCCAATCCCGTTCAGGAAATGACCAATAAAAAGGCAGGCCAAAATCTTGGTAGCTCAAAGGAAACAAGGAAACAAAGAATTTCTGAGAATATCTCTGTTCACCATGAAACAGATGATAAATCAAGCTGTTAGGCACAGCTGGAGAATGTGTAGAAGTGAACCATGACACTCCTGGTTTAGCTTCTCAAGAAGCTAAAAAATTTGGTGTTCTTAGGACATAGCTTAATGGGATGATGTTTCATGGTGAGCAAAACAATCAACCATCTATCAGCTGAGATCAGTGAGTCTTGTCAAGTGGTTAGACCCTCAAAGAAACAAGTCACTTGTGTCCAAGAATTCAAAGCTTATGTCTTACACCTGATAAAAGTGCAGAGATATTAAAACATGTTAGTTTATACTACTCAAAAACAGTGGTCAACTGATAGATGCAAAGTAAGAAAAATACAAATAGAAAGAAGACAAGATTTTGTTATTTGAACAAAGCTTCCATTTTAAGCAATCTGGTGTTTCTTCCAAACATATCTTGACTAAGCCACTTCGGCAGATTGATTTACATTTCCTTCCTGTCCAAAATTTTGGTCACTTGCTTTCTACCTAACAAAACCCTGTTCCTCTTTGAAGCCTCCTCTCAAATTGCATGTTCATGGCAGTGTCTCACTTTCGGCAGTTAGGTTATCTTGAGATGTGATGTATGTGTATATATATATCTCTGTTTAACCCAATGCCTTGTGTTCTTTGTTACAGTGCAAATCTCATGAGACCAAGAAACAAGCCTTGTATTTGCTGTTTTAATTTCCTTAGCTCTCACCTTAATCTTACACAATTAACAGGCAGTGGTTGACAAAAGACTCAGTGTATATTTCCTTCATTTAGCATACGTAATATTGGACAGCCCCTCCTTGGCTCATACTACATTTTAGAGAGAGATTTATGCTGACCTTATAGAGAAATATTATCCAATTGTCTAAAGCTTTGTCTTCCAAGTTATTTAGGAATTTGGCTTAGAATAAAATGACAAACAATAGACAATTCTGAGTTGTGTGTCAGTAATTCTACAAGTTCCTTCAATATTTATGGGCTCAGTAATGACTTCTTTTGTAATTTGCTCCCTCTACAGAGGAGTAGCATAGGTCTGGAAATTGCATTCAAACATGTTATTTCATTCCAAAAATTTTAAGAAAGTTATATTGCTCTCTAAATGATATCAAATTCAAGGTAATGTATTAAAATTTTCTTAGGCATGACAGAGTTCAAAGTCCATGTATCTCCTTGAAGATTTTTTTTTCCCAAGTGAAGATTCAGATAGTGTGAGAAAAATGGCTCTTAGCCTTCAGGAAAAAACAAAGCTGTATAACCTAAGAAACATCATCAAACATACACAGGATAAAAAACAATAAATACAAGTTAAACTTGGAAAACATAAGCAACTCCTTTATGTTTCTGACCAACTTGAAAATATAGCAAGATTTTCTGAAAGTGCCTTCATTATTCATATATTTTCTTTTTTGCTTACAGGGAAAAACAGAAGATTTCCAATTATGAATATATACCTTGTTTTAAATGAGTAAAAATGGGAAAAGCATAAAGGACAACATTGCCTCTGAGTTACTCAATGACTCCTAAATGCAGAATTGAGGCCCATTATGAGGCCAGCTATGTGAGAGCTATCTAAAAGAATAAAAATTCTTGTGATAGAATTCTCGCTGCCAATGAGATGAGAAAAGGAAACGGACCCACCTAGAGGAAAGACACTTGAACACACACACAAAAAAAAAACAGGTTTGGGTGCAAAAGAGAGAAAGGTTTGAATCTATGCTCTGCTGCTTTCTACCAGAAAGACTTTGTGACAGTAACTGAATTCACCAGACCCCAGTTCTTCATCTATATATCAAGCAACATAGATTCACATTCCTTCATTGCTCTGTGAATTAAATGAGACATATAACGTAGATCACCTAGCAAAATCCATGGAAAATGAGGGTCATTCAATAGGTGTACACTCCCTCTCTGTCCTATTGACAGATGTAATCAGTTCAAGATAGCAAATGTATAGTCTTCTTGGAAAGAAAAAGATTCTCACCTGAAGAAAAGGTGTTAAAGAAAAGGGAGGGTTTTATTGGATCTCTAGGACAGGGAAAAAATTGGAATATAGTAAAAGTATTCAGAGAAAGTAAAAAATCGAAGCAGTTAGAAAAGGTGTTTGGAGAAGTAAAAGGTTTACATGAAAGTAAAGTATAAGTAAAAGTGAAAATAAATTATGTAGTGGAATCCACATAATTGGAAAGATAAGCCTGGGTGGAAATAAGGTCTTATGTGAAAAGGTGATTATACATAAAAGTAGTAAAAGTGTAAGTTGAGACCTGGACTGTGAATTCCAAGTGAAAGAGTGGAGACATCATGGGAAGTCAATGAAACATCAAGGAGAACCTAATTTCTCTAGAGGTAAATGGGATGTTCTTATCAAACTCAATTATTAATATTACAACTATAAAGGCGTTCCAATTGGAAATGTAAGTTTCTTTCAGTCATTACAAATAAAAACTTAACCCTCATTCAAGTTTAAATTGAGCTTTTACCTTTTAAAGAGCATCATATTTACTCCAATTATTTTTCACCTAAAAGATATGGCCAACACAGCAACAAAAACCCTCTTAAATTACTGTATGCAGAAGTTGGACCAGGCATGAACTAGAAATGCATATTATAAGTCTAATACTGCATAAAAAGCAGTAAAAAGCATGGTTTGGGAGGTAGGGGAGATCACTAACTCAAAACACTATAATGGATTTGTAATGGCTCTCTGTGGAATTCTGCAGATACAATAAAAACTCTTTGTAATGACAATAAATTGCACATATCATACATATTATTCAGTAAGAACATATTTTATTTACCTGTAACATTTTTGATGGAGAGTTATGCAGTCTGAAAAGGGCCTCCAGACATGCTATTTTATGCATTCTTCTTTCTGCTTACAATTTCAGTATATTTAAGGTAGTATGAGTCTTTCTGATTTTGATATATGAAAAATCATATAATTATAATTATATAATATAATGATAATAATCATCCATGGCCTATATGTCAGTCTTGGAAATCTGTTTTAAAGATGATTTCACAAGCCTGAAAATTTGGGGCAGGGGTGGTGGTGGTGGTATTCAGAGCAATGTAAGGCCAAATAGTTAGGGGGGACTACCAAAGCCTGGAATGATATTCAGTTTTGAATAGCTCAGATAGACAAAATTTACTGTCACTGAATAAAATTAAAGCATATTGGAAGCTCAGTGAAGATGAACAACTACAACATATAAATGCTATCTAACCAAAAAATACTAATCCAACTTTCTTGCATTAATGCAAGATCTCCTGAGCTCCTTAATTTTATTGGAGGAAGACAAAAAACAAAACTACTTCTATTAAATGATCAAAACAAAAAATGTAGTAATATCTTAATATTTTATATAATACTAATAGTACTCATAACATTTTAATTCTAATTGAACTTGGCAATGCAGTAAAATCAATAAATCCATCATAGATTTTGTTTTTCTCTTTGTTGTTTTTTACTCTGATTTTAAAGTGCTGGATCATGGGGCATCTGGGTGGCTCAGTTGGTTAAGCGTCCGACTTCAGCTCAGGTCATATCTCACGGTTCGTGGGTTTGAGCCCCATGTTGAGCTCTGAGCTGACAGCTAGCTCAGAGCCTGGAGCCTGCTTCAGATTCTGTATCTCCCTCTTTTTTTGACCCTCCCCTGCTCATACTGCCTCTCTCTCTCTCTGTCTCTCTCTCTCTCTCAGAAATAAATATTTTAAAAAATAAAAATAAAATAAAATCCTGGATCACTATTAAATTAGTTTAATAACAAGAATAGTTTACATTTTACAGTGATTTCCATTCTAAATCACTTTTTAGATTTGTTTTAATGTTTATTTATTTAATTTGAGAGAGAGTGAACATGTGCATCCACACACGTGAGCAGGCGAGGCGCAGAGAGAGGGAGACATAGAATCCCAAGCAGGGTCCAGGCTTGCTATAGTCAGTGCAGAGCCCTTGTAGGGCTTGATTTCACACCATAAGATCATGATCTGAACTGAAATCAAGAATCTGAGCCACCCAGGTGCCCCTAGATTTACACACAAACAAATAGGTCTGAAAAGAAACCACTGTCAGAGTTGATAGTGGAGAGAACTATTGTAGTAGAAGCAGCAATGGCTTCCCAGATGGCTTTTTCTGGTAAGTAAAGGGCTGGGTTGTTTCCAGAACACTCAGCCCTGTCTGGGGCTTGATGTTCTAAGCCATGCTCTAATCCCTCTAATTTAGCTGAACCCGAATCTTGCCTTCACAAGTTAAAAAAGGAAGTAAAAATCTTAATGAAATCTAGAGAAGACCCATAAAGATTAATAAAGTCTTCTAAAAATAAGATCTATGAAGAAGCATTAATGAAAATGAGATTTTTCTTTTCAAATTGGGGAGTGTGTTGAGATAAGGGAATGACTTGATAGTTCCTGAACTGATAAACTAAAAGAGACATCTGAAAAAAAAAGTCCTCGAATGAATGCAGGGATAAGAAGCGGATCTAGAGGGGAATAGTTACCATTTTAAGAAAAAAAAAAAAATGAACAAGGAAGCAGAATAAAAACATTGGTGTCTGGTTAGAACAAGCAGCTGTGATTTAACATGGAAATATATGAACGTGTATTTACGTTCAGGTATGGAATCTTACTGAAATATAGATTTTGGCAAAGAAAAGAATGTGTGTTCCTTGTAGAAGACATTGAGAAGGATCAAGGTCATCCCAAAAAGCAGCAGCATCACTCACAGAGGCAGAAAGAAGGTATCATAAGGGAACAGAGACTGTACAAACTTCCTCTATTATACAGTAATGGCAACAACATCTATAATGATTTATGGACTGTTTAATACAGGTCAAGCCATATTCTATATTAACTTTTTTAATCCTCAAGACAACTCTGGAAGAGAAGGTAATATTATCCCCAAAACCTAGCTGCAGAGTTTAAATAACTTGGTCAAAGTCACAGTTAGTCAGTGGTAAAACCAAGACCTAAACCTAGGCGGTCTGGATCCAGAGCTCACACTATTAATATTTCCTGGCTCTCAGTGTTATTATTATTTTTATTTTTGCTTATATAATTGGTCATAATTCTGTGCCCTTAGAGTTTATGTTAGGTTATGAATAGCATCTGGAATCTGCATGGTATGTTTGTAAAGCTTAAAAAATGGGGGGAGCAAGCGTGAGGAAGACAGAAGACATGTCAGAATCTCCAGAAAACTGAAGAAGGATGTGTCATTTGAAAAGGTCTGCTTGATGTATTCAGTGCTATAGTTTAAACATCATATATTACTTACTTTAGAGGGTAAATACTGACTTCATTCAGTTGTTGGAACATGGGTGGAAAAATTGAAGAAGTTCTTAAAATGTCTAATCCAGACTCTGGGCACACATGAGACCAGATGTCTCAAAAACAAACCTGGCTATCTCCCTTTTTCCCTTACCAAAACCCCCTACCTCCTTTTATCTATAGTATTAAGTTTTTTGTTTTTTGTTTTTTAATTTTTATTTATTTCTGAGAAAAGGAGAGAGGCAGCGTGAGCAGGGGAGGGTCAGAGACAGAGGGAGACACAGAATCCGAAGCAGGCTCCAGGCTCTGAGCTGGCTGTCAGCACAGAGCCCGATGTGGGGCTCAAACCCACAAACCGTGAGATCATGACCTGAGCTGAAGTCGGATGCTTAACTGACTGAGCCACCCAGGCGCCCCTACAGTATGAAGTTTTAACTATCCATAATATGAAGTTTAAACTACTTGGTCTGGTATTTAAAAACTCTTGGCAATTTCGCTGCAACCACCTTTCTATCTGCACTTCCTATAACCTGTGACCTATTCCTATAACCTAGAACCACGCTCCATTAAGACATGTGTTCATCACTCACAAACATTCCATAAACTGGTATGTCACCTTTGTTAAAAACATGCTTTTGAAACCTTGTTATTGAGGCTACTCAGCTGAAATGTCAACCACTCTCTAAATATTTCCATGACTTCTCTAAGCAAAGATTTTCCTACTCCTCAGAATAGCTATACATGTATAATATTTAAATACATATATTTAAATATACAGATTTATAATATTTTACTCTATCTCCTTCAGCATATCAATACAATCTTTGAATAAATATTTCTGAATAACTATTCAGAATAACTATTCTGGTGCCAGGCACACTCTAAGCTCCCTAAACCAAGGACTATTTGTCATTTTGTTATGTTTTTAAGAAGGGTTTGTGGGAGTGGTAGATATTTTCTTTTACTATGCTCACCGCCCAACACATAGTAGCCATTAATTAAATATGTGTTGAATTGAACTACCCACAAGAAGCTCAATGAGCATCACAGTCAACAAATAATCATTAAGAAATAACTGATCTTATATTTTCTTAGGGAAAAATAATTGGATGTAGAAGAGTATAGATGTAAAACAGCAGACCTTTAAATTTGGCAGGGCCTCAGATCTGGAACTTTTATAATGTTAATTAGAAAGGGAGTAATGAGGAAAGGCACCATTTTGCTGCTTTTAATTCCTTCCTTCAAGTTTTAAGTGGATTTTAATCTCCTCCAGACCACCAAGTTAGACTCACAGATTCTTAAAACATCAAGGGTAATTTGAAGCCATCCAGTGCAAATCTTACATGTTACAGATGAGGAAACTGTGTCCAAAGAGATTAGCAAAGGTGGGTCAAGAAGCCAGGCCTCTTCTCCCTATCTCTCCCCCACAGACCCTGTCACCATATGTATATTTTTTTATCTTTTTCAACTTTTATTCTCTGGATATTCAACAGAATACTGGTAGCAAGCTGTTGGCCATTTGGGAGAACTGAAAGATTTAGTGGTGGAGAAAATATTTCCTTCTTTTTATGTCTCAAGATTTCTCCCAAAGTTGAAATCTTTTGTAGTTAGAACATAAGCAGTGCTGAGAAATCTTTCTTTGACTAACAAGAAAAAAAAAAGGAGTTCAGATTAAATCTTTATTTTCCATTTTATGCCATTATTCTCCAACTTTATGGAAAGTCAGACCTGTTAATTAGGATATCATATGTAGAGCCTATATATGTATGTATACGTGTATACATATGTGTATGTACACATGTACACACGCACATACACACACATTTCTTTTCATTATGGGAAACAAATATTTCCACTCTTTTATCTAGAAAATTTCCTGGAGCTTCCTTGTTTTATGGTCAGACGTGATTAATTTTTCAAATTTTCTTTTGGTATAGAGCAGACTGATTATGATTAATGTGTTTATCTGCTAAACCTACAAAAAGAAAGTTCTTTGAGGCAAGCAAGTCATTGTGTCCTGCTTATTAATAAATCATTTGTCCTTGAGAGTTTTTGCCTCCTGGGTTGTTTACATTTTGAAGCAAATTCGACATTCCTTTGTTAAAAAAAAATACTGCTTTAGCTACTGCCAATTTTTAGTCATTTTTAAAAGAAATTAAAGAGAAGTTCCTTTCTAACTCTGAAAGATGACTGCAAGTGTACAGTGTGAGGAAAGAGCCTATGCTCCCTTGACTATGCGTCTCTGAAGCTCACAACCAGAGATAGAGTGGATACAGATGCCTTAGTGTGAGGGAGGTCCTATGTTAAGTATCTGTATTTGAACTTAGCTAAATATCAGCTAAACAAAGACCAGGGGCTAGAAGGGCAGGACATCCCTGTGTGCACTGCGGGCCGTAGGCTCACCACCCAGCCTCGACGGCACAGCCGCCATTGTTTCCACTCATAAGAAGCTTAGTCTTGATCTCATTACTGAGACCACGGCCCCCCTCCAATCATCTGGCCTCTGTCATCTTACAGTATTTTTTAGCACGGGCTGAAAATAGACACAATTTCCTCCTTGAAACCAGCCCGCTGCCTGGCACCATTTCGTGAAACAAATTGCTATGTCATTCCCGTCTAACAGGCAACTGGCAATTTCAAAAACAAATTCAGCTGCAACCACTTTTAAACCATCGTACTAGGTTACTTTTCTGTCTTACGTCACCCAGGTTTCCAGAAATCTACTCAAAATGCCTAATGAGGCAATAAATTTCTTTACTGACTGTTCAGAACGTGGAAACAAATTGAAGTGACTCACTCAGGCCTTTTCTTAACCCTCTTATTCAGCAAAACAGTTTATTTTACTGAAAGAATAGAAAAAGAAAGAGCTGACAATTTAGAAATAAACTAAGTAGGTCCACCCTCTTTTGTGCCTCTAGGACATTCAAGACTATCTTTTTCCTGAGTATATGTTACAGCTTAATTGAGATTGTAAAAGAGGAAAACTGTGGCTTATTTATCATCCTTGTGAAAATAACTTCCATGTTTGTCCTTTCATTTTTTATGAGTTATTACTCTAACTCCCTATTTTATGAGGAGTTTTGTTTTCTTTTCATAGGTTTTATGTTTTGTTTTGTTTTAAAATGCAATGTTCCTCTGTTGGTAATTATTCACAGGTAGAAGTTTACCTACTTGGGAGGTAATCTTGAAAGTAAGTCTTGCTTATGATGCTTTATAAAGGATAGGAAATAACAGAAAAGGGAAAGTCCCTGAAAGGTTACATTTCTTTCTATAATTTCCTTAAACAAATATTCGAATTATTTGCATGGGAAGTATTTGCTTAAAAAATATTCAAATTATTTGCATTCCATGAGTCCATTCCAGATAATAAGAGATAAAGGTGTTGAAAAACTACTTTGGGGGGTCTAAAAGCATAATAGCTACATGCAGAAAAATGCTGTTTATATGTACATAATGGATATATATCTGGAAAGCAGTATATTTACAGTTAAAAGTGAGCTTACAGTAAATTTAGCCCAGAGTCTGCAATTTACAGATACTTCTTGAAAGAAAAAGTAGGGAAATAAAGAGACTTAATGAATATCACTGGAGACCTGGCATACCACAAAGTATCCCATCTCCTCAACCCTGAGTGTTCATTTCAGTGTTGCAGTCTTACCTTTTCATTGCTGATCTGAAAATGCCCTTCAGTGTTCATCTTTTCTCGCATACACTCATTCATAAAAAAGTAAATCTTAACAGCAAGCATCATGGAGCAGAAGTAGATCATCTCTACCCTAAAAAGTTGGGAGTCAGCTCTTTATTTTCTCTTTAAAAATAGTGACCTTCCCCATAGTTAAAAATAGTATTTCATGTTCCCCTTTGTCTTCTTTTTAATTTCAAATCTTCTAAACTGCTTGCTGAAAGTTCAGAATATTATTAACATGAAAAAGACTATGGGAAGGAAGTGAAAACAACATTGACTAAGCAGATATTGCATCATAATTTCTGGGATGCTAGAAATCAGACTTAACTGGGAAGCCTGGGTGGCTTAGTCGGTTAAGTGTCTGACTTTCGCTTAGGTCATGATCTCGTGGTTCGTGGGTTCGAGCCCCGCGTCGGGCTCTGTGCTGACTGTCAGCTTAGAGCGTAGAGCCTGTTTAGGAGTCTGTGACTCCTTCTCTCTCTGACCCTCTCCTGCTCACGCTGTCTCTCTCTCTCTCTCTCTCCTAGAAATAAATAAAACATTAAAAAAAAATTTAAAAAAAAATCAGACTTAACTTTGGTTTCTGAAATGCTTTCTGGAGTTCTTGGAATTCCACAAGAGGAAGAAGAGGAGAGAGTAGAGATCATTTTCAATTTGAGACAATGGGATACAGTTATTCAGTGTTGCATTGTCAAAAGAATGGGACATTTGTTTTTACCTCTGGGGTATATGTGGTATGTATACAATTAATATCTATCATAGAAATAAATCATTTGAGCCAAAGGGATCTTAGATGGGGGGTTAGGTGTATATACAATTAACATTTATCATGGAAATAAAGTATTAGAACTCAAAGGGACCTGAGATGTTCCTTAACCTTAACATCTTATAGATAATGCCTAGGAGAGTGATTTGTGAAGTGGCACACAGGAATGCCATAGGAGAAAAGTAGCTTACTCCCTAATCTTGTGTTTTCTCCTCAACCCACAGGCTTTTACCTGTACAAGTACACTTTTATGTCCTTATGCAAATAATTTGAGTTGTTAAAAATAAATGTACAAATGAACTAATTTTATCAATGCCTTCATGGACCAAATCACTTTTCTCAGCAGCCCTGAAGTTACAGGAAAAAAGTTTACCGATCCCCACAATATGTTAATAACGCCCCTGAAGTGCCACTGTGTTACTGAAAACCATTGCTGTAGTCGCAAATCTTTTATGCTCAAAATAATGAGCATAAACCTGAAAACAATATTTTACTAACAAGCAAAAATACTGCAGCATTCATTCTGGTGGAAGACTTCAAATTTCAAGTCAAAGGCAACTAACTACAACCAAGTAAACCGTACCAAAATTAGGATTCTTCCTGAAAAGAATGGATTCATCTTTTAATAATTCAACTAGAAAAAGAAGCTTTAAATATATTCCTTACTATATCAGTTTTCCATAAAAAAAAAAAAAGAGTCATCTGGATAGGCTTTATTTAGAAAGCTGGTTTAGGCACTCTGAACTCATTTCTGCATACTCATTTTTTTCCTTAAACAAACTAGAGAGATGAATGAGCTGAAAACATGGAGTCCAGAGAAATCCTACATAAGATTCTGATAGATATGTACTCGAACAACATCCATATATCTTTCCTAAGTTCAATACTTACCAGGACTTTTTTGAATCAGTAAAACAGATGATTGTTTAAATTTAATAGGAGGATAAACATTGTATTGATAATCCTTAAAGCCCCCAAAATTCTCTTTCCTCAAAGGGAAACCTCATTGGAGACAGCATGACCGATTTGTTAATTTGTTTTTCATAGAAAGGGAAAGCAGCTATCATAAGGCTGAGATTCAGAAGAAATGGCTCCTTGTTATAAGTTTTTGCAATACTTTTTGTTACTTTAAGACACTTTTTGAACAATACTTATTTATGTATATTAAGGTGTTTTGAGCTTGATAGTATCTAATTCATGTTTTACTTTTTACTTTTTATTTTTAATTAATTAATTTAATTTTTTATTCTAGAGAGATAGAGAGAACATGAGTAGGGCAGAAGGGCAGAGGAGCAGAGAGAGAGAGAGAGAGAGAGAGAGAGAGAGAATATTAAGCAGGCTTCACACTCAGTGTGGAGCTCAATGCAGGGCTTGATCCCATGATCCTGGGATCATGACCTGAACTGAAATCAAGAATTGGATGCTCAACTGACTGAGTCACACAGGCGCCCCTACTTCACTTTTTAAATACTCAGTTTCTGAACATTTTACCTGGAAAAAAAAGGCATTTATGTACCACATGTTATACCTTTATATAATGCCATTTTAAACTTCATTGATTCTGTAACTAAAATAAGTTTTACCTGGTAATCAAAATCCAAAATTTATTTTTCCATTTCTGCTCTGTTTCTACGCATACTAAAGAAAATAAATAAGTAAATAAGTAAACAAACAAACAAATAAATAAAAAGCAATTGATCAAGTTACAGAATATCGATGAAAGAATTCAAGGATCTTTTGACATAATGAAGTTAATATAGTTCACAGAAATGGTTTTTTAATGAACTGATGCTATCTTAATTCATTTTATATTTAAAAAAATATGGTATTCTCTGGTACCTAATCTAGTTGAGACATGATCTAGAAATTAAATTAAATTTATGCTTATTACTTATCTAACAGTGTTGTAATGAGCACTTCTTGGTATTTATGTCCGTTCTTCTTCTCTTGGAACTATCTTCACTATCCACAGGGTTGGGTCCCAGGAAACACAGTGAGACTATCTCTCCTAATCAGAGCTGAGCTGACATAGCTAGATATTGACCGAGGCTGGTTTATTTAAATTCTTTCTCCTAGAAATTCAGAATTAAGGCTGAGAATTATTTTTTAGTTGAATCTAGGTCTTTGGAAGTAGGCGTAAATTGATGACTGGAGTGAATCTTTTCCACCGTCTCTCAGGATTGCTATCAACAGTCCAGCACAGGGAAAACAATGAGATGGGTACATAGAAGGAAGAAGAAATAGAAGACAAAAAATATTCTAGGAGGCATTAAAGATCCAGTTCCACTCTCTCCTAAAGAGCAAACCACTTTCTTGCTATTAGATTGCATGACACAAGCCAGAAGACATTTCATAAGTATATTTTTGGTTTAAGCCAGCTCAACTTAACTTTTGGTACTTGTGTTCAAAGAGCGCTCAGTCTGGGATATTTGAGTAGTTTTCTTAAAAATCATTTATATAGACTTCAAAAATTAAGAACTCTCAGAATCCTCACTGTGAAATTGGCTGGCACTAAAAGCATGATCTATACTGATTATAAAATATGCTCATGAAGATACAGTAAGAACCAATCTCTGTTAAACAGAAATATTGGTAGTACCATCTAAGTAATGCTTAAAGTAAGTTTTAAAAATATTTTATTGTATTTGGTATCACTAGACAATTTTATAGCCTTCCTCACTTTAAACACAACTCATTTTAGTGTTTATTATGTTAAAAAAGATTAATTTGCATGTTATATTTTACCTCATAATATCTTCTAGAATAAAGGACTTTCTATTTTTAGCCCTTTGGTAAACATAATAAGTGTTTCACTGCCTACTCTTTTAAAGCAATGTTTAAATTAGCTTACCTACCCTTTACATCACATCTTGTGTTTTAAGAGCTCTGTGAAGCAATGAAAAGAGTATAATGGAGCCATAGATCAAGGCACCTCATTCATTAACTTTTAAAATATCACCTCATTTATTTAGTCTTCCTCTGGAGTTTCTCTTTTGATAAGTAGCAATTTTATTAAACATCCTTTTAAGTGAATGAGAAAGAATGACATACTTTGCTCCAATACATATAAAGGCTATATTCTTACATCTAAATTTACTTTAGCCAGGAACAGTGCAGTGTAATCACTACATCTGTTTTTTGTATATATAAAGAGTGGGAGGAATACTACTGGCTTTTAAATTTACAGCACACCAAATAGCTAACACAGATTTTGGCCATGTGGGAAAACTTTGATGAAATTACCCTGTCTAGGGGAACAGAAAGGGTGAAATCATTGGATTAATGGCAGGCCAACATATTTGAAAGGCGAAAGCATGCTTCAAGAAGTTCGCAGGAAGAGAACGCAGTAACCGAATGTAATTCATTAAAAGTAACAGTACATGTTGTCCTATAATTGGTATCAGTTTGAGGCTTCAACCAAAAGTCAGAAACATTACATCCTTGAAATGAAAGAATAATGTCATAGCAGGCAATACATTGCCTTGCAAATATAATTTTTTTTGTAGTGAAAATATAAACTCATACTGAGAGAGTGTTTGAGGAAGCAACCTCTTGAAAGGAGTAGTATACAAATCTTTAAACTTTCAGACATAATCTTTCTAATAAATAATCAATTTGTAAAGATGGGGAAATCAGTGGACTGTTAGACTTATGAGGAGTCTAAGAAAAAAACACTTTCTATTATAATACATAATGAAACGTCATAGATTCTAAGTTAGTCCAATGATCGCTTTTTCTATGATCTTATTCAGTGGTAGGAAAGGCATAAGAAAATGAAATCTAGAATAGAAATCCAGCTTTGTTTGCCCCTAAAAGTTCTTATATAATTATCTTTCTTTTCCCATTAGCCATTGGGTCATGTTTTTTTTCAAATGAAAATACTATAATGTTTCCAGTACATAACTTTTCAGAAGTATACACATAAAAATGATATTTAGGGACAAATTACTCTCAAATTCTCAAAATAACCACCTTTTCTTTTTGCTTGAAATTCCTCATTTCTTCTCAACAGGACAGAGAAGAGCTTTTGCCCATCAGAATACTTTTCACGCCTGGATAAAAACTTTTCCAAATTGTTTACATTCTCTTTTTCAGTTCACACAAGAATAAAGATGAACTATTCAATCAGAAGGGAGAAAAATCTGCTGGTTTTACCCAAATTCTGAGATGTTTTTGGAATCATAGCTAACTCACCCACTTTTCTATGTGGCTAGTTTGCTTCATAAAACTTAGGCACAGAAGTTTTATAGTTTGATATATATTTGGGTAGAGAATAATTACTCAGAGATATTTATGTACAACTGGGTGCCATATTAGAAACATCTCAGAGAGAGGCACATTAGCATGGGGTAAAGGTAAAATGCAAACCAATATCTAAACATGTTTCTTCCGATGGCCAGTCCCTCCTCTACTCTAGAAGGACCACACTGAAAATCTGAAGGTCAATGAATTTCTTTCTACAACATACCAAGATATAGAAAAATTCTGCATAACATGTAATTTATTATTCTCACATATCAAGTAGAAAAACAAAGCATTGTTACTTTAGATTTTCATTCCCAATGTAAAATTTTTAAAAGCTGATACTTCATATAAATCATATTGACATAAATTCTAATTGGGGAATAAAAACGGACAAAATCCTGTAATTATTTCTTCCCGTCAAGTAGTGATGCTCTAACTTGACTACATATTGAAGTTACCTGGGGAGCATTAAAAAATGCTATGACTTAAGTTCTACCACCAAATCTTTATGTTTGATTGGTATGTTGTGGCCTTACTATTATGGTTTTAAAATTAGGGGCACCTGGGGGTGCCTGGGTGGCTCAGTTGATTAAGTGTTCGACTTCGACTCAGGTCATGATCTTACAGGTTGTGAGTTGAAGCCCCACACTGGGCTCTATGCAGACAGCTCAGAGTCTGGAGCCTGCTTCAGATTCTATGTCTGTCTCTCTCTCTACCCCTCTCCCTCTCATTCTCTGCCTCTCTCTGTCTGTAGAAAATGATTAAAGTTTAAAAAGTTTAAAAATAAATAATAATAAAAAAACAGGGGTACCTGGGTGGCTCAGTCAGTTGAGCATCCAACTCTTGATTTCAGCTCAGGTTGTAATCTGATGGTCCATCAGTTTGAGCCCTGTGTTGGGCTCTGCACTTAGAGCATAGAGCCTACTTGGGATTCTCTCTCTCTCTCTCTCTCTCTCTCTCAAAATAAATAAACATTTTTTTAAAAATCGCCTCAGACAATTCTTATGTTCAGCCAAAGGTTGAAAACCACTACCCTAGAATACAGATTAGTGTTAGGTTGTATTAATTGTTTTTTTTAAAAGTTTTGTTGAAAATAAATAAGACTAAGGATTATTTGATATAATCACAAGATAACTGACATACACATAATTAAAATCAGGGAAAAAATAGATAATAAAAAATTTGGCAAAGTCATATTGGAATACTCTATCTTTATAAATCCTTTATAGATAGAGTATGGAATAAGATATACTGTAAGACCACATACACATGGGTGAGCAAACCTAAATTTCAGAACCATGCCTACATTTAAGTTACACTAATTGTAGGGTGCCTAGATGGCACCCTACAATTGATTTCAGCTCTTGATTTCAGCTCAGGTCATAATCTCATTGCTTGTGGGTTCAAGCCCTGCATCAGATTCTGCGCTGAGAGTGTGGAGCCTGCTTGGAATTCTCTGTCTCCCTCTCTCTCTGCCCCTCCCCTTCTTTCTCTCACTTTCTCTCAAATATCAATAAAAAAACATTGTAAGATGACAAAAAAATGTTACACCAATTCTTCTTTGCTACCTGTGGAAGATCATGGAGGAAAATCTCATGTTGACTTTTGACGATTGCTTCACATTAATATGTGAATATTGCTTCACATTAATATTTTCCCAAAAAGCAAACTTGAATTCTCTGGAGTCAACTAAAATATACTTTCCAGAATTACAAGATGAAAAATGGCATTTGAGATGTTCAGATTGTTAAATTTCTTCCTAAAATGAATGCCTACATTATTATATTTCAGGAATGAAATAAGTACAGTTAATATGTCTGGATTCTGAAAGAAGCTTAGTCAGAATTAGGAGCTATCAGAGTACTATTAATGTTACAGAAAAAAATATTTTATTGTATCTAAATGAATCTGAGCAGATATTCCTATACATATATGAAATTATTATTATTCATTATAACAAAGTGGTAGCAAAAGACCCAAGTGTTTAGCAATGGGAAACTAGTTCTTTCTACACAATGAACACTCAGTGCCTGCAAAAACTATATATATATATAATAAATTATAAAGATTATATATGTATATACATATGTATATACACACAATCTGCATACTACGTGGAGAGAGCTCCAGGACAATTACACCGTTTCTTTCAAAATACAGAAAAATATGGGGCAGCTGGGTGGCTCAGTCAGCTAAGTGGCTGACTTCAGCCAGGTCATGATGTCCCAGTTCGTGGGTTTGAGCCCTGTGTCAAGCTCTGTGCTGACAGCTCAGAGCCTGGAGTCTGCTTTGGATTCTGTGTCTCCCTCTATTTCTGACCCTCCCCCACTCACATTCTGTGTCTCACTCTCCTAAAAATAAATAAACATTAAGAAATTAAAAAAAACAAAAACCCCCAAAATACAGAAAAATAATTACATTTTCCTACCTCTGTAAGAAGAAAAGAATGAGAAGACAATATCTATGTTCATATTTACTCATATTCATATTACAAACTGTTGAGAGACTATAATATAAACAAAAATGGTAGAAGGATTTTTCAGTATATACTTTTATATAGTTTTGATTTTGAATAATGTAAATGTATTACTGTAACAACAAATTAAAATTCACAAAAAATAATGTGAATGCATTATTAATATTTTGGGGGTTTATTCTACATATCCATGGGATAACGATAAAAAGGGTTCAGTCCATAAAAAACAAGACAATGAATATTTTAAGTAACGGAGGAGAGCTTTAATAAACTATCTTGTACAACAAGGAAATACCATGAAAAGTTAGAAAAAGATGTGATAGAAATATTTGAGACCTAAAAAGAATATTTGTGATAACTTTTTAAATATAAGAGGCAGGTTAAGAAGAAACATAAGATATGATCATCTTTATAAATAGTAGATGTTGGGGCACCTGGGTAGCTCAGTCAGTTAAGCGTCTGACTTCGGCTCAGGTCATGATCTCACAGTTTGCGGGTTCGAGCCCCACATCAGGCTCTGTGCTGACAGCCAGCTCAGAGCCTGAAGCCTGTTTCAGATTCTGTATCTCCCTCTCTCTCTGACCCTCCCCTCCTGCTCACACTGTCTCTCTCTCTCAGAAATAAATTAAAAACATTTTTAAAAAATAGTAGATGTACATACAGAGTGATAAATAATTACAAGTTCGCCAAAATCTCATCAGCAGTTTGTCTTGGGATGTGACAATAATAGAATGAGTTTGATATTCATTGCTTAGTGATCTTGGTCCTGCCTCCTACAAACTGGTAAATGTTCTAAATGCTGCATGCGACACTGAACATCCATCCCTCTTCCTCCAGGAACCAGAATATCCCATCACGTGCTAGCTCTCCTCACTTGAACACTGGAAGAAGCCTCAGGCTATACAGGCACTACAGGGAGAACTTCAAGAAACTCATATGAAATGCACTCAAGGTGGATCAGAGGAAAACCTAGATTATTCCTCCACAGTGCATTTCTTTTGCAAAAATGAGGGTCATCTTGGGCACATGGTCACAAGGGCTAGGTTGGGGATTCTAGGATGAAAGCTGGACTGACTTGAATTGTTAAACTATTCAGTTAAACACTCAGGACACAATGCTGGTGGTGGATGAAATCGTAGGAGCCAGTAGAACAGCCCAGAGGATTTATGCTCTCTTGTTCCTTTTCTCATCTTGGGCAGCCTGACCAGCAGAATTGCTCTGAGATGAGATGAGTCTTGAGAACGATGTACGAATTGGACATTTGGAAAAGGATTTCGTAGAGATATTAGTAGCGATATCAGTTGCGGCAATGAGGTGGGTACATGAGGTTTTGGCTTGCCTTTCTCCTGGCCAAAATAAGTTTTACTCAGGCAAGTACTTGACCCCTGGTCCCCTTCCAAAGCTAACTTTAACTATGACTCAGGAGGTAGGAAAGTCAAATAAATGAAGTAGTCATCAGGTTAACTTTTCTGGCCAAAGGCTAACTAGGGAGAGTTAGAGGCTAAATAATATTAGGGTAGAGAATGTCCTACAAGATCCAAAAGTGGTCTATCAAGGGCTCTTCAATAAATATCAAGCTTTCAGTAAAACTTTTCGATTGTATTGCCTTAAAGACTAATCACTTCAAATGTGAAAAGCTTTCAAAATTTTATCTGCATTTGTCTGCAGGGCAAAGTCAAATCTAAGATTTATAAGGATACTCTGAGCAATTGCTTAATGAGATTTAACTGTAAAATAATGAAACTGATTTTCTTTTTAGTTACAACATGGCTCTGAGACAAATTCTTTAAAAGGAGTTGAAATAGCTGCAGCCTCACTCAAATGAGGGTATTGTATCCTAAGGTAAATGAAAGACAGCATTCATTTGGTGTGTAAGGAATAGAAAAGTAGTTGGCCTCATTAACTGTAGTTCTCAAACTCTTCCACATCAGAATTTTCTGAAGAGCTTGTTAAAACACAGATAATTGAGTTCTCTCGCAGATCTTCTATTTCAGTAAATATGAAGTAGGTCCCAAGAATCTGTTTTTCCATAAGTTTTTAGATAGTGCTAATCTGTTGTCTTAGACACATTTTGAGAACCATTGTTTTAGAATGGTATTATCTTGTAATCTACAAGAATTATGCTCTTAGAGGATTTCGCATCTCTATAGGAATTATTTAATTTTGCTATTTTAATTTTGATCATCTCCAAAAGCCATATTAATATTTGCATTCTTTTATTCAATGGCCAAGTTGTAATCAAGTGTTTCTGTACGTTTTCAGTTGCAAAAATTTATATTTGTGTTTTACAATCATTAGTGAGTGCCAAATTATCATATAGTGTTAATTTTTGGAGCAAAGTTTCTCAAACTGGGTTGTTACATGTATTCTAGGGCTCCATGACTCTTTAATTTTTACAAACACTGGTTTACGCGCTAGAAATGTGTTCCATGGTATAGCAAGGGTACAAATTAATCTATTGTACAGAAAAAAATCACATGAGTTTTCATAGTTCATGAAAATTCACTGAGCATGTATCTGCAGCTTTAGTTTTACTAAGTAGAATCAGTAGAAAGTAGCACTTCATGGGGCGCCTGGGTGGCTTAGTCGGTTAAGCGTCCGACTTTCGCTTAGGTCATGATCTCGCGGTTCGTGGGTTGGGCCCCGCGTCCGGCTCTATGCTGACAGCCAGCTCAGAGCCTGGAGCCTGTTTCAGTCTGTGACTCCCTCTCTCTCTG